>NW_027069726.1:946278-950257 GCF_002906115.3 Quercus suber | reverse complement strand
AGAGAGAGAGAGAGAGAGAGAGAGAGAGAGAGAGAGAGAGAGAGAGAGAGAGAGAGAGAGAGAGAGGGGGTCTAAGCTTTTGTCAAGTGGCACCCCCTATGAAGTTTCTCTACAATCATCCAACTCTCCCATTAATTGCTTAAGTTTACACCACAACTCTCTCTTCTTTATGCCTTTTAGTATACCAACTGTTTTCAACTTTTTTTTTTTTAATAATAAAAATGGACTAATAACTAATGAGATTGAGATAGATAGTCTTCTAGCATTTTTGTTGCCTAAATTACACAAATCCATATCTTTTATTTACTATAATCATTATTATTTTATTTTATTCTATGGGAATCATTATTATTTTATGGTGATGAATTTACATACAAACTTCTCATAAACAAAGTCTCCCTCCTCTGCCAAATGCCTTATAGCTGGATTTGCACCTTCTCATGCACAAAGTGCTAGGAGTTTAGGGCGGAAAGAGTTCAAGCTGCGGAGTTAGCAGCATATTGTAATTATCTATAAAAAAAAGTCTCCCTCCTCTATTAGTCTTTTTTTTTTTTTGGGTACGGCAAGTTTTTACATTAGTTATTTAAAAAGTTTTTGCCTTTATGATTGTGTAGATGCATTAATCACAGCTTGCCTCCAAAATTATGTTTTGCTTTTTGCTTTTTTGTTTTCACATAATGTACATTATCAATATTCTGTTATAATAATTAATGTAGGATTTCCTAAACCTTTGACTCCCCAACATTATCATTATAGCCCAAACTTTAAGGGTATTGACTGATTTTACTCAAGTATTTAAGACTTTCTAGTTTATTGTCTAGGTACTTACTGATGTGTGGCCCAAACTTGATAGCTATATAAGAGTATTAACATTAGATGTTCTAAAAAAAAAAAAAAATTATTTTAACACATCAAAAAATTACTTTATCTATTTTAGCATAACATTTAACATTACACCATACATCTCATCTCTTATTTTAATATGTCACCCATCAAAATAACCTAAAATAACACCCACCATCTATTAAAAAATAAAAAGTAATAAAGAGATAAAAGAGAGAGGAGGGAGATACATGAGAGAGAGTTAGTAGAGAGGATATAGAAATTATTATTTTTTTAAATAGCATATAGCTACATTACACTTCTACAAGTAGACTGTAGCTATGTGCTAAAAATAAGCATATGACACGTGATGGAGGCATGGTTATCAATATCCTGATTCGGATTTTAGGATCTCAAGATCTGACATCCTTAAACCGTCCTAGATCTTACTAGGATCTCTACTAATGCCAAATTTGTGTGGAATCCCGATCCCATAAAAGATCCTGTGATATTAACTAGAATTCAAAATTGTTTTTTTCTTTTTTTTGGGCCTCCAAATTGAGCCCAAATGCCCCAAATTGATAAATAAATGAATAAAAATGTAATAAACAAATTAGCCTAGTGGCCTTAGCCCAAATTGATAAAACTTTAAATATAAGTTTCCCATTTTTTTTTTTTTTTTTTTGGCTAGGTGACAATGGTAAAGAAGTTCATACTATTAATGATGAATTTAAGTTTAGTGATGCCAATGAAAATGAAGTGAATGAAACTCTAAATGCAATATTAAGAGAGTTTAATAACTATCTAATGGATGATGCGGGCAATGTGGCTGCTAACAATGATGATAATGTTGTTTGTAATGATCAACCATACTTTGAGGAACTCAAGATAACCAAAACTTTGGTCTTGATGATTGAATGTGTTTATGGACTTGTTTGAAACATTGTTATTTGCTTTATTTTGCTTATTGAGTCATTATGTATGCTTTAAGTTGTTTAACTTAGATTTTAGTACTCGTGAGTTATAACTTTTGAATTTTGAACTTTATTTATGTATTTGTAATTTGACACTTTATTTTTTATCAGTAATTTTACTACTTTGTGTCAAAATTTACATTTTTTTCAATATTTCTTTAATATATATTATGAATTATAATTATGGGTATTTTTTAGTATTTTTTTTAAATTGAAAAGTAGGATCTTACGATTTTCATGTCAATCCTACGATCCGATCCCTGAATTAGTCAAGTGGTGGGTTTCTCTTTGTAAAAATCCGTCAATCGTGAGTCAAATGGTGGGTTTCTCATTTGGAAACCTAGAATGTGTTTAGATACCGCTTATTATTGAAAACTGAAAATTAAAAACACTATAGTAAAATAATTTTTAAATATGTGAATAGTGCCGTGAGACTCAGTTTTGAAATTGTTTTTGCTAAAAAAAAATACTTGCGGGCCTCGTGAACAGTGCACGGGACCCACTAGAAAATGTGAGACGCAACTGAAAAGTGCTTTTCAGCACTATCCAAACATACTCCTAATGAGTTTGGCTTATTCTACTTCCACATTTCTTTTAAAATAACATGGAAGTAGAATTCAATTAATAAATTATAACCATAAGTGACAGACGAACCAAACTTTGAGGAAAAACTTTTATATATATATATATATATGGCTCCAGTTAATATATGTGCTTAGGGCATATATAATTCATTTTTGGAAAATTTTTATGGAGAATTGAAAAAGCCGTCAAACTTTTATGACAGTTTTTTCAATTCTCCGTAAAACTTTTCTCAAAATGGTTTAATAATATATGCTTTAAAGGCATATTTTAGTAAAACCCTATATATATATATATATATAAGAGAGAGAGAGAGAGAGAGAGAGAGAGAGAGAGAGAGAGAGAGAGAGAGGGTCTAAGTTTTTATCAAGTGGCACCTCTTATGAAGTTTCCCTACAATCATCCGACTCTTTCATTAATTGTTTAAGAGCCCGTTTGGATGGAGGGAGGAAAGAAGGGGAGTAGAGTAGAGTTACTTAAGTTTACACCACAACACTCTCTCTTCTTTATGCCTTTTAGTATACCAACTGTTTTCAGCCTTTTTTTTAATAATAAAAAGGGACTAATAACTAATGAGATTGAGATAGATAGTCTTCTAGCATTTCTATTGCCTAAATTACACAAATCCACATCATTTTCTATACAGGATCTCCTTCAGCGATGTAAGCTGCACTAAACCCACAAATGAGATGAGAAAATCATGTATATATAACATATTTGATTGAGACAGGTCATAGTGTATTGTTTGGTTGATTGGAGGGCAATATTGTATTGTTCGATTATTTGGGTGGGTTGATCTAGGTTTTATTTTTTTTGGGCATGTTCTTCACGTTCAAGATTTATATGAAATGAGAGAGAGACCGATACCACTTTTTGATCTTGTTTCTCTTGCATTTTTGTGCTATTTTTTGTTTTGGGAGGAGAGAGACATAAAATTTAAGCAAAAATACCTATTTACCCTTGATTTTAACAAATGTGGATTACAAAAAACAAACGGAACATACCTTAGGTGGGTAAAGTGACACTTTTTAAACCATGAGTAGGCAAAGTGATTTCGAGCCAAACCACAAATGGGTTTAGTATAATTACCCCTTTATTATAACATGGACAAAAGTATTTCTACCCTATTTGCAAGATCTAGGCACATGTTAATCCATCAAATTTGAGGCATGCACATAAAGGGAAAAAAATATAATGTCAAAATGCAAAACACACCCTCTAAGTATCACCTTTTGTCATTTCAGTTCTTTAAGTTTGACTTTTGTCATTTCAGTCCTGTAATTTTTAATTGTGGGGCCCATGGGCCTGATGGCCTCGGCCCATCATGTAGCAGGCCCGAGGCCCAGGCCGAGGAGCACAGGCTATTCAGGGCCAAGGTGAGGGAAAGCCTTTTTTCCCAATCCACACCGAGGACCACCTTATCCTCGGCCTGACGAAGGTGATTTTGGGGAGAGACTAACCCCAAAGTAAGCTGTCATTCTCACATTTAATGCATTCAACTAACTCCCCCTGGCCGCATTAATGGGGAGGTAACCCCTTGGCAGGATAACGTTGATCAGAGTGAACCACTTGAGTACCGATAAGGCCTCTGATGGGACGGA